>NC_056743.1:164609806-164614806 GCF_019279795.1 Protopterus annectens | reverse complement strand
ACTGAACACTGAAGGGGCCATAAGAGATCTGGGCACCCAGGTCAACAGACACCTCACCTTCGACCACCACATTGTTACTGTGGTCAGAAAGTCCTACATGGCACATCTTATAACCAATGGTTTTGCATCCAGGAAGAAAGAGGTCCTCGTCCCTCTCTACTCATCCCTCATTAGACCAGTCATCGAATATAATGTCCCATTTGGCATGTACCTGAGCGGATGCCTACAACAGCTGGAGATGCCACAAAAGTACCTCACAAAAAGGATCCTAGGCCTTAAACACATGTCCTACATGGACAGAGTCAAGAAACTAGCTGTTCTCAGTCTCTTATCGCCTACTTAGAGGTGATCTCTGTTTGACTTACAAGCCATGTGTGACCCTGCCCTACTTGAAATGCTACACCTAAAGAAATCCCAATCCCCCCATGCCACACGCTCCAGAGATCACAACCTCATTACCACAATTAACAGAACATACTGGAGGGATAGGTTCATCTCCCAAAGACTGCACATACTCTGGAATAAGCTTTCCATTCATGTCAAGCAGAGCACTCCACTGGCTGTCTTCAAGAGAAATCTTGACAAGTGGATGGGTAACAGAAAGTTCACTACAGGGATCATTCCAGTTTCCCTACTGGATAGGGGCACTGTGAACTAACACTGGGTGGCACGGTGCTTGGGCAATTGTTTTGGGGTAGGCTTGTAAAGGCTCCAGGGCCATTAGCCTAGTACACACCTATGAACCTGTGTCATTCAATCTCAGTGGCATGAGAACACCACTTCCTTGTGTCTAGTATGAGTAATATAAAGAGGACTTGAGATGTATTCTGGGAAGAAGAAATGAAAGAAAGAAAGCAAGATCATGTTACCAAGGCAGGCCCCATCATCCGCCATTTTGAGGAAAATGCATTAAAATTGTATAAGAAGCACTTGGAGTGATTTGTAGGTATAAAAATAGCTCAGAAAACAGATACAATAAAACTGTTTGAGTTCTAAGGTGGACTTTTCCTTTAATGGCACACAGTTTTAAATTAAGAACAGGATAACATGAATTACTATGCCATTTGTCATGTAGAATTACTGATTTAACAATATGGAGATGCAACAGGTGACAGTTGTTGGGAGGTATTTGAATGGGAAATGGTTTGCAGAGTTCTGATTTAAGGAATAGTAATGAGTACAGTCTGGCATCTATCTAGCTGTGGTAGTACACATCAGGGTGGGAGAGTGGCAAGAAAAGCACAATATGTTTTGGGGCACAATATGTGAGTAGTCAGCTAGCCATGTGAGCATGTGGTGGGGGGGAATAGCAACACAGGGTACAAGTAAAGAAGTTTCTGGGGTTGTATTTCTTTTATTGTATTTTGTTTATATCTGTTTACCAGGGTAGAACACTTATCACAAATGACCAGTGACAGGCACAGTCTGGGTTGTGTATTAACAAAAACAAATTTCTACATCGACATGGCATTAACATATAAATACATGAAACTATAAATATACATAGAGATAAAAATAAAATACATATATACAAGATCAACGTTATTTACAGGTAACCTTAATAAAGAAATTACAAAACTGGAATATGTACTTGGAGGGATAGTATGTAGGACAAGCAATCTTCCTGTGGAAGAAGGGCAGACTTGGAAGACAAATATTGCAAAGGAGTGTGCTTGGCCTGGGGAGGGGTGCAGGCTCAGACAGCTTAGCTCTTCTCTGAGTGGGCTGCTGTAGATGTAGCAGGCAGGCTGGGGGCCACAGCCTGGGGTCCCAAATTGGCAGATCCCCTTCAGCCACTGGTATCTAGGTGAATGGTGACAGGGGACTGTCAGTGTTTGGTTGTAGATCCCTTCAGCTGCTGGTCTTGGTTGAGCATTTACAGGGACTATGGTGGTATGTTATGGCTTGGTTGATTGGATTTGACTTTCTTCCAAGTTTTGCCCTTTGTGCACATCTGAATATTCTTGGTTGGCATTGATTTATTGGCACTAGCTTATGATCTGGCACTGATTTGATACCTAATTCAGTTGGCATAATAAATACAAGGCTGCGGACATTTCTGTCAAACAAGCATGTGTGATGTGATTTGTAAAATGATGTGCATGGGTATTATCATCCAAGCCAATGGGAGCGTGGCAAGGAATCATAGGCACAGCTATATTACCGAGGTGAAAATAGCATACAGGAGAGGGGGAAGTGGCAAGGAAGGCAGGAAGTTAGGATCAGGAAGGGGTGGGGAGTTTATGTAAAGGTTGAGGGATAGGTAGAGGAAGGGTTTAAAAAGCCACAAGTAGCCAGGCAAGATTTCTTTTCAATACCAGAGCAGGACAGAGAAGAATACACATACTCCTACCCTTCCTTGTAAAAGCATGAAGAGATGTAGATAGCAGAAGGTGAGAAGTAGTAACTGCTGAATGATAGTAGGTAGGTGCTTGCTGACGCATAAGAGTGCTCACACTAGGGGTCGGAAGGAATTTCCTGTTTTTTTCCCATTGGGTTTTCAGGTTTTTGCCTTCCTCGGAAAATACTATATAGGTTGGGTAGGTGTCGCAGCCATGAAGGGCGGAAGGGCAGACTTGGAAGACTAAAATTGCAAAGGAGTCCTTCTGTGGATGAGCCACTTATGGTGTAGAGGGCAGGCTGGGGGCCACAGCCTGGGGTCCTGCAAGTGGCAGACCCCCTCCAGCCACTGGTGTCTAGCTGACTGGTGACAGGGGACTGTCTTTGTTTGGTTTTAGATCCCGTCAGCCATTGCTGTTGGTTAAGCATTTACAGGGACTATGGTGGTATGTTATGGCCTGGTTGAGCGGATCTGACTTTCTTTCAAGTTTTGCCCTTTGTGCACACCTAAATATTCTTGGTTGGCATTGATTTGATTGGCACTGACGTATGATCTGGCACTGATTTGATACATAATTCGATTGGCATAATAAATACATGGCTGTGTCCATTTCTTCCAAATAAGTGTAAAATGATGTGCATGCTTATTTTCATCCAAGGGCCAGGCAATAAGTGCTTATGATCCCTTTTTCTTCTGCTACCAAAACGCGCAGGTAGGTGGTTGGAAATTTACCAAATTCACCTTGGGTCAGGCACATGTATTGTAATGCCAGCTGGCATCCTATTAAGAATAAGGTTTTGTATTTCTGTTTACTGGGATAGGATCCGACTCCTCCTTCAAAATAAATAAGACATAGTGAAACCAATGAAGGAATGCATTATAAGCACTGCAAGCAGGCTGCATCAGGTGTAATAATCAATTTCAGTTGGAAGAAAGTGACATTTTATTGCAAGTTTAATGATGAGCGCTAAACGTTATAATATCCTGTAGGGGATAGTAAGCTGGGGGGGGGGGGGTTGCAGAAGGGTAGTGATAGATTGTCACTCCCCTAAGATCCTCATTAGGATATGGTGCAGTGGCATAGCTGGTAGTGTTTTCATCTCACAGCAAGAGATTCTCTGTGTAGATTCTTGCCTGGGATGCGTTATGTGGAGAATCTGCATGTCCTGCCTGTGTTTCTGTAGGTTTTCTTTGTCTGCTTCAGTTTCCTCCCAAATTCCAAAGACCTGCTGTAGGTGGATTTGGACACTCTAAAACTGGCTGTGTGAGAGTGCGAGAGGTTCAGGTGTGTGTGTGTGTGTGTGTGTGTGTGTGTGTGTGTGTGTGTGTGAGTGAGTGGTTCAAAAGAACTGTGAATGGGGTGAGTGTGCTTCAGAAGAACTGTGAAGGGGTGACCCTTCCACCACATGCTCAAAAGTGAGAAAAGTGAGTTTGTTATACCTCTCAACTGTCTAGATTGTCCATATTTTTACCTCATATTTTTGGTGTGTTCTTCATAAAATGTGTGATTTTTTTTGATAAATCACTAGGATGACCTGAGAACTGAAGTCACTAAATGACATACATTCATACCTCATCATCTCTTAGTGCAAGACATCTGGACAAAGGCCCGAAAATATGGTCAGATTTTAAATATTGCTATTATAAACTTAGAAAGTTGCTGGAGTAACAGGTTTTGTTTAGATACATCTTCTGAAGGATTAGAAATCTGAAACACAGAAATGTCATTATTTAGTGACTACAATCCACAGGTCACCCCAGTGATTTGTCAGAAACCACACATATTGAGGAATAGATCTAAAATTTGAGGCACAAATCTGGACATTCTGTAATAATCTGGACAGTTGAGAGCTGTGCTTGAGTTCAGACTTCAAATCGTTCAGAAAACCCATGTAGACGATCTCTGTTCTAGCAATTTTCTGAGTTTAAGACAGCATTTAACAATTGTCCCTATTTTGGGGCCTTTGTGCCCCCCCCCCCCCCCCCCCCCATTATGTCAGGCTTTGTCCGGATTTCTAGCACTAAGAGGTTGAGAGGTATGTGGAAGAATGGATAATTACAAAAAGGAGTGCTCTTAGTACCGGGACTACAAATGTAAGTCAAAAGTAACAATTTTAGTCTGCATATATGCGTTAGCGCTCAACCTTCCAGCTCTAGATTGAGGAATGAATTGGCAAAAACTTTCAACCAAGAAACTCGTGGGTTGGTTAAAATGTGTTTTATATTTATAAAAAAGTTATCGTGATGAATTAATGTGATTTAATATTTATTTACCATGGAAATCAAGTTAAATTCTTAATACTGAATGCATTGTTGCTCCTTTCAGTGTGGAACAACGAGGAGCACGGACTTTTAAAATTCAAAAAACGAGGGACAACCGTCTTAATTAGTTACACTTGAGTGGCATCCATACAATATTTCACCAGGTAGAATAGAAATGTTAATATATTCTCAAGCACGACAAGGGGCGGTACTGACGTGTGGGCACTCCCACAGAAAAAGAACCAACCCAGTTTGCTGTGATGTACACGTGACTACACCTGTAAATATAAACTGCTTACTAAGGTACTGTTTACGATCGTTTCTGTTCGCTTTCTCGCTGATGGCAAAGGTCTAGGTATAGTTTCCTCCAGGCGGTTGTACTTGTCAGTATTTAAAT